>NC_071263.1:2512500-2560000 GCF_023375685.1 Ictalurus furcatus | reverse complement strand
TGACCTTGTTTTCCTTTTTGTTGTTGTTGTTATGTCAAACGTTACGTTAAAGCCCCCTTTTTCCAGTAACATTGTAAAATAGTAGTTTTGAATTATCCATCCATCCATCTTCTATACCGCTTTATCCTTTTTCAGGGTCGCGGGGAACCTACAGCCTATCCCAGGGAGCATGGGGGACAAGGTGGGGTACACCCTGGACAGGGTGTCAATCCATCGCAGGGCACAATCACATACACACTCACACACCCGTTCATACACTACGGACACTTTGGACACGCCAATCAGTCTACCATGCATGTCTTTGGACTGGGGGAGGAAACCGGAGTACCCGGAGGAAACCCCCGCAGCACGGGGAGAACATGCAAACTCCGCCCACACAGGGCCACGGTTTGAATCGAAACCCCGACCCTGGAGGTGTGAGGCGAACGTGCTAACCGCTAAGCCACCGCGCACCCCAGTTTTGTATTATCGCCCATCAAAAAAATGGTTGCTGAATCCATTGTTGCCGTATGGCAACGCCGTGCACTAAAGGGTAAACGCAGTTTAAAGCTAGGCTTTACGGTCATCAAGAGATGGTCATCTTTACTGCAAACGATGAAGCACTAGACAGTAAGTCTTTAACAAGAGTTAAAAGTAAAAGTAAGAACTTTAACTGTGCAAATATTCATGAAAAGGCGAGAACAAAAAAAAAAAAAAGCTAAAGAAAATCAGGGCTCAATTATATTCCAGCTGGAGTGTAGCGTATAATCATCCGTGGCCCGAGCGGTCAGTCAGAAACACCTTCATGTGAATAAGTGTTCGGTACAGTCGAGAGTTTTTCGTATACCTGGTATTTAAGGTGCATTAGCCGACTGTTTTTCCTTCTGTTCTGCATTCCGATGCGAGACTGAGTGCCGTGTGCCGCTCGGCGCTGCTCAAATCACCTCTTAGCTTTATTTTTGGCTCAGTCTGACTGTCGCCTTGTGGTTTCTTTCTTTCCACATTACAGAGGTGAAAGAAACATCGAGGTTCACTGACCCTGACTAACTTTTACTGCGTACGTGTGTGTAACATGGCGCACATCCAAAACAGTTCCTTCTGAAACAGGAAGTGTCTAAGATGCGCCCCAGCTCGCGCTGTAGCTTAGACACGACGTAGCTCGGATTAGCACCGGGGTACGGATGCGCTCGAGGATGTGATACAAATGAAAGCGCTCGGTGCTCGCAGACGTGAACTGCTCTCTCTCACACGCAACAGGTTGCTCGTTTCTCACTCGCTCCACACGTGAAGAAACACTTCTTAATCAGCGCTGAGGTATCATCGATGCTGTTTAAATGTCAACCGACAACAAAAGTGACGTCGATCGTTAAATACGTTCGCGTGGACCGCTAACTACCTGGAAAAACGACATCGGACGTAACGAATTTGTGCTTCCCTGATATACTCTTCATCTTTACCTCGTGCATAACTCCGATTCTGCTTCGGGGGCGGGACAAGTGTGTCCTACAGGGCGTCTGATTGGACGCGTTTATCCTGAAAACTCTAGAATTAAAGTATGATTGTTCTACACGTTTTAAAAACACATGCAGACTTGTTTGTTTCTATGGCGCTGAAACTGTGAACTTAACAGCCATACATCCAGGAAAAAAAAGTGGACACACACACACACACACACACACACACACACACACACACTCCTCACTGACTCACAGTCATTAGGCCTTCATGCAGTGATGTGACGAACACTCCAGCACATCCACACACTCGAAACATGTCACTGGCTGCTCTCAGCACCCCCTACCTCCCCCACCCCAAACCCAGCCCCCTCCACACACACACACACACACTCACACACTGAGAGAAGTCCCCAGGGCTGAGAGTGCATCATTCAGATCACTTCCCCGTGCCATCACAGCAGAGCTTATTTAAATGTCTGACTCTAATGGCTACTTGTTATTCCTCCACATGCGCTAACTTCAGCTGGACGGCCTTTCCGCGTCGGTGCTAGCCTTGGGGCTCGGTCCTCATCGCACTCGCAAAGAATCCGATATGACCTGGAGGGTAGGCCGCGTCCTCCGCGGGGCCACGTCTCGCATTAACACACAGCGCGCTAGCATCGGGAACCCAAATTCCAACTTCCACTGGAATTTCACACTTTCCACGGTGTAAGTAGGACATTTTCAAACAGTCCGGAATGATCTTGCATCGTGTTGCATCATCGCCAGAATGATCCGTTATGGATACGGCTCATGCTGTAGATTAGCTCTAATAACGAGTTTATTATTACTTATTTCAAAAAGGTGATTTATGCTGATCAGTCACGACAGGACAATCAGAAACGATCCTTAATCATCATATAATAATAATAATAATAATAATAATAATAATCATCATCTTAGAATTATCTTAACATATTAAATTAGAGGCGTTTTAAATCAAATTAGAAAATCTTTTCTTTCCTTTCCTTGAATGTTTGTTTGTTTGTTTATGTATGTATTTATTAAACAAACCACTCAGAAGCTAATGCAAAAATCTGAACTGACAGCAAAGTAAAATGAAAACGATAGCAATTATGAAAATAAAAATCATTAAAATAATTCCAGACTAAATAAAACATGCATTACTTTAAATAAATAAATAAATAAATAAAGCAATGCATGAATTAAAAAAACGTTTTAAAAAAGTTCAGAAAATCAAAAAAAATAAATAAATATATGCCTTATTGTTATTATGTGATTATATTATATTACTATTATATGATGTAATATTTATGACGATGATGATTAGCTGCGGAGCGCCTGCATGCTGACGGCGTAATAAAAACCAATACGACGGAACGAAAACGAATAAAAAAGAAAAAAAGACAGACAGAAATCTACGCTCCAATCATAAACTCCCATCGACATTTCATAAAACCGATAAAACGCTCATCACATGTACATAAACAAGAAAGAAGACGCGATCGACTTTTACGAGGCTAATGTTCGCGAGGAAATGGCTCATGAATACATCGAGACTACGTCTAGCTTTGGTTCGCGGCGATATCTTTAGCGGCGTCGAGGTTGGAAGAGTCTCAGACTCCAGCGCAGAAGCTGCTGGTTTACAACGTCAAATAGCAATGACGACGCTTTAACGGTCTTAATCTAGCGCTTTCGGCTCCGGCGGACGGAGATCGCAATCCCGAGCGCCGTCGCGATTTCATTTCAAGAAGAAGGAAGAAAGAATTTCGAAGAAAGAGAGAAAGAAGCACGATTTGATGTGCTAAAAACAGACCAGAACGTCTCATCAAAATCTATTTTTTGGGGGGATTTTTTTTTTTTTTTTTTTTTTTTTTGGCGAATGTGTACGAACAGAGGATAATTTGGCAGCGTGCCACTCAAATTACAATCAACACCCAGCGTCTTGTGTGGATGGGGCGTAATCAACACTTCACCAGCTGTTAATGAGGATTTGTTACACTGCAGACTCGATACACACCAACAGCACTTCAGTATCCTGATGTGGAAGAAACGATCGCTTTCTTGGAGCAGCTCATCCTGAAGAGTTTTATTCATCTCACACCGCAGCGATTTGCCAACGATGATCATTAAAAAAAAAAAAAAAAAAAATGCCATTTTTTTTGTCCATTTAGAGTAACATTTATACGGTGTGTAGCAGCTATAAACAATTGTTCCGTCGCCAGCATCTCTTTTTTTTTTCTATCTCGGTGTTTAAAAAATAAATAAATAAATAAATAAATAAATTTAAAAAACGCAGCTTGTCTTGTTACCAAGAAACCCAAATTACAGTACAACACGCTGACACTGGAGACTCCTTCCATACCCAACATGCTAAATAAACCTGACCTAATAAACCTAATAAACCTTACAGAAAACTTCACCATCGATGACATTTTTAAAACATATTTCAAATGTAAAATCGTGACATTTTATCACGCGGTCGCGAGAAAACATCGTCCAATCGTGACATTTTATCACGCGGTCGCGAGAAAACATCGTCCAATCGTGACATTTTATCACGCGGTCGCGAGAAAACATCGTCCAATCGTGACATTTTATCACGCGGTCGCGAGAAAACATCGTCCAATCGTGACATTTTATCACAGTTGCGAGAAAACGTCGTCCAATCGTGACATTTTATCACGCGGTCGCGAGAAACCATCGTCCAATCGTGACATTTTATCACGCGGTCGCGAGAAAACGTCGTCCAATCGTGACATTTTATCACGCGGTCGCGAGAAAACGTCGTCCAATCGTGACATTTTATCACGCGGTCGCGAGAAAACGTCGTCCAATCGTGACATTTTATCACGCGGTCGCGAGAAAACGTCGTCCAATCGTGACATTTTATCACGCGGTCGCGAGAAAACGTCGTCCAATCGTGACATTTTATCACGCGGTCGCGAGAAAACGTCGTCCAATCGTGACATTTTATCACGCGGTCGCGAGAAAACGTCGTCCAATCGTGACATTTTATCACGCGGTCACGAGAAAACATCGTCCAATCGTGACATTTTATCACAGTTGCGAGAAAACATCGTCCAATCGTGACATTTTATCACGCGGTCGCGAGAAAACATCGTCCAATCGTGACATTTTATCACGTAGTTGAGAGAAAACATCGTCCAATCGTGACATTTAATCACGCGGTCGCGAGAAAACATCGTCCAATCGTGACATTTTATCACGTAGTTGTGAGAAAACATCGTCCAATCGTGACATTTTATCACGCGGTCGCGAGAAAACATCGTCCAATCGTGACATTTTATCACGCGGTCGCGAGAAAACATCGTCCAATCGTGACATTTTATCACGTAGTTGAGAGAAAACATCGTCCAATCGTGACATTTAATCACGCGGTCGCGAGAAAACATCGTCCAATCGTGACATTTTATCACGCGGTCGCGAGAAAACATCGTCCAATCGTGACATTTTATCACGTAGTTGAGAGAAAACATCGTCCAATCGTGACATTTAATCACGCGGTCGCGAGAAAACATCGTCCAATCGTGACATTTTATCACGTAGTTGAGAGAAAACATCGTCCAATCGTGACATTTAATCACGCGGTCGCGAGAAAACGTCGTCCAATCGTGACATTTTATCACGCGGTCGCGAGAAAACGTCGTCCAATCGTGACATTTTATCACAGTTGCGAGAAAACGTCGTCCAATCGTGACATTTTATCACGCGGTCGCGAGAAAACGTCGTCCAATCGTGACATTTTATCACGCGGTCGCGAGAAAACGTCGTCCAATCGTGACATTTTATCACGCGGTCGCGAGAAAACATCGTCCAATCGTGACATTTTATCACGCGGTCGCGAGAAAACATCGTCCAATCGTGACATTTTATCACAGTTGTGAGAAAACATCGCCCAATCGTGACATTTAATCACGCGGTCGCGAGAAAACGTCGTCCAATCGTGACATTTTATCACGCGGTCGCGAGAAAACGTCGTCCAATCGTGACATTTTATCACAGTTGCGAGAAAACGTCGTCCAATCGTGACATTTTATCACGCGGTCGCGAGAAAACGTCGTCCAATCGTGACATTTTATCACGCGGTCGCGAGAAAACGTCGTCCAATCGTGACATTTTATCACGCGGTCGCGAGAAAACGTCGTCCAATCGTGACATTTTATCACGCGGTCGCGAGAAAACATCGTCCAATCGTGACATTTTATCACAGTTGTGAGAAAACATCGCCCAATCGTGACATTTTATCACGCGGTCGCGAGAAAACATCGTCCAATCGTGACATTTTATCACGCGGTCGCGAGAAAACATCGTCCAATCGTGACATTTTATCACGCGGTCGCGAGAAAACGTCGTCCAATCGTGACATTTTATCACAGTTGCGAGAAAACATCGTCCAATCGTGACATTTTATCACAGTTGCGAGAAAACGTCGTCCAATCGTGACATTTTATCACGCGGTCGCGAGAAAACGTCGTCCAATCGTGACATTCTATCACGCGGTCGCGAGAAAACATCGTCCAATCGTGACATTTTATCACGCGGTCGCGAGAAAACATCGTCCAATCGTGACATTTTATCACGCGGTCGCGAGAAAACGTCGTCCAATCGTGACATTTTATCACGCGGTCGCGAGAAAACGTCGTCCAATCGTGACATTTTATCACGCGGTCGCGAGAAAACGTCGTCCAATCGTGACATTTTATCACAGTTGCGAGAAAACATCGTCCAATCGTGACATTTTATCACAGTTGCGAGAAAACGTCGTCCAATCGTGACATTTTATCACGCGGTCGCGAGAAAACGTCGTCCAATCGTGACATTTTATCACGCGGTCGCGAGAAAACATCGTCCAATCGTGACATTTTATCACGCGGTCGCGAGAAAACATCGTCCAATCGTGACATTTTATCACGCGGTCGCGAGAAAACGTCGTCCAATCGTGACATTTTATCACGCGGTCGCGAGAAAACGTCGTCCAATCGTGACATTTTATCACGCGGTCGCGAGAAAACGTCGTCCAATCGTGACATTTTATCACGCGGTCGCGAGAAAACATCGTCCAATCGTGACATTTTATCACAGTTGCGAGAAAACATCGTCCAATCGTGACATTTTATCACGCGGTCGCGAGAAAACATCGTCCAATCGTGACATTTTATCACGCGGTCGCGAGAAAACATCGTCCAATCGTGACATTTTATCACGCGGTTGCGGATAAATAGTGCTCGGCGCTCTGCAAGGTGCCGCTACGTTAAAAGCAGGTGTTCTGACAATTCGGCGCCGACGATAACGTATGAAAAGCGAGCTTCAACCGAGTCAGATGAATCGACATTACGTTACATTACACTCCACGGGGCTGAAAATGATGGTGATGGTGAACTCTGCTCACTCATCACTTACGGCTGTCGTTTTATTTCTTGCTTTCTTTTTTCCCCCAAACACGTTTACTCGGAGAGATTCTATTAGACCGCGACACTCGCACCATCAATCCAACCGAAAATTAGGATGGAAGGCGTGTGCCGAATCGCAGGACACAAACGGAAGATGGAGATTTGCAGCTCTTCCTCAAACGAAGTGAGATTTAAAGCCGATTTCTGTCCCGTCCGAACCCGCGGACTCGGCCCGCCCGTTTCCTTATAGGGTCTTCGTTTCCTGTTCTCGCGTACACTATCGCTTTCGCACGTGGACGTAAACCTGGATATGATTTTTGATACGTGTCCACATGCTTTTCCATAAATGTGGACATGATTTTCCATGTTACTTTGTTTACGCACATCCGGAAAGACTACGATGGTGTGCAAAAGTTAGCGCCCCCCACGGTTTCGGCATCGAACACTATACATGTAGAAGATTTCATGTTTTTTATTTTATTTATATCTTATGACTCTACTGCTTTCTACACCTTGAGGATAAACAGAGAGGAAATAAAGATACAGTACTTTTACAGTCATTACTCTTAGTCTTATTACTCTTAAGCAGATAGACAGCGTATGTCGTTATATTATTATTATTCATTATTATTATTATTATTATTATTATCACTTTTAGTCAGTTACATTGGACAACACACAAGCTTTTATTGGATTTGGAAACCGTGTTTTTGTATGATAAAATGTCATGACCTTATTGAGCAGAAAATACCAATAAAATAGTTTCTTTTGTAGATATACTGTAAACTCCCTTGCTTCCCTTGGGGGCACAAACTTTTGCATTCAACATATAAGTAATGTGGAAAATCTTCTAAAGGTAGTTCTACATCAATACGTCTGTATCCGTGCAGCGCTGTCGGTCTTGAATGATTGGAAATTCCTTAATAAACACGTTGAGCGTATATATTGGCCCCCTCCCTGTACGTTACAATGGGCACGGTATCCGATGACGATCGTGTCAACCGGACTATTAACAACCAGACTATTAACAAGCACTGAAGGGGTTAAATACCGTACGCCGGCTCGCACAGAACGGAGTTACAAATTTAAAGATCAACGACGAGGACTGAACCGAGCTCGTTAGAAGGAGGACGATAAAAGCGTCCGTCCCTGCGGCCGAGCGCTTCGGATTCGGCTAACGACGTAGACGTAAACACCAACCCTAACGGAGGATCAAAAGGGATGAACGCATCGTATTACGGGTCGAACAGGAAGTGCTCTGGATGTTCACAGATGTTCGAGCTTCCCGAAGGCGCTGCGTTTGCAACAGTTTGCTAACAAGCTGTAAAAGCTACACGCGTAAGAGGTTTCGGTTAGCGAGGCTGCGCTCTGTAAAGGTCACCGCGCTTCTGAGAACGGAAAATACACACCGGTACGACGGGTCTATTGTGCAGCATTTCAAAGAAGAAAAAAAAAAAAAAACTTTCACCGCGCACAAATTTGGAACACGAACCTAATCTGCCGTTAGCGCTGTCTCTCCCGTCGCGGAGACGCGTTCGTACACGGCTTTGACGTCCACGCCGCTTCGCGGTGCTCTGACAACACCGAGAGGAATCGCAGTGGGCCACAAGTTTGGAGTCTGATACGATTATCAGCTGCCCACACGCTAAGACGCGCCACGAAACCTCATTTCCATTCTGTTTGTGAGCTCCCTTTGGCTTCTGCTCAGCTCGTAATTGACACGCTAAATGATCATTATTAATTTGGGTCTAATTAGAGGTTTAATGCATTGATTTTGACCGAAAAAAAGCCTAATAACGGATGACATCTGCGTGCTTCATTTAAGACAGAGTTGGGCCAAAGAAATACGATGGGGTTTTTTTTTTTTCTTTTCCCCTCTTGTGACTAAAAAGCTGTTTTGATTTAGGCTGCCAAGGTTTATATCCGTTTATGAATATTAATCGTGTTTATTTGGGGGGGGGGGGGGATGCTTTTTGAATATTGACATGACTAATTAAATTAAGTTGTGCTAGAAGTGCCATAGTGCTAATAAAACTTCACTTAAAGACTTTTCCAACACTGCTTTTTCGGCTCTAAGACCCAAGTGCCTTAGACCTCCAAGACCTTAGACGGCGTATATAATATATTTTCCGGGGTTTCACAGAGCGGCGAGGTGCCCTGTATAGCGGTCGTGCGAACGTCGAACAGTTCTATCGTTAATGGGAAGCTCTCGTTCTTGTTTATTTCACCTTCAAGGCCATACATGACGTCATAACACCTCCACACCAGCAGAGGGCCACTTGCTCTACACGCATCCCGTCCTGATGTCACTTCCTGTTCCTCATCATCTCACTACGAGGTGCTTATCCAGTCCATAAACCCTTGTGTTTGACCCTTGCTGAGTTATGGGTAGTCTCGGGTGTTACATATATATATATATATATATCGCTATACGAACACTTCTCGTGAACATCGAGAAGGCGTTAATAAGACGCATTACTCTACGAGTCGAAGCCGAAGACGTTGAGGTATGAACGAAAATAAACAAGACCGTTTTTGATTTTAATTACAGTACGGAGAGAGCGAGAGAGAGAGAGAAAATGCCCAAATCGCAGCGAGTCGTCGCTGGATATATGAACTAAGTAGCAACGAATTAGCCATAAAGAAAGAAAGAAAAAAAATCCAATTACGCTTTATCCTGAGCAACATCTAATATAACGACAGCGCCGCGTCAGCGTGACGACGATTCGTGCGCTCAAGTGCGTCAGGATATGGCGTTTTTTTAAAAAAAAAAAAAAGCACGAAAGCCGACAGCGCACGTTAGAATAACATTTAATTTCGCAAATTGAAAACGAGTGGGTGGCGTCGCTTCCGAACGCCGCTCGGTCGCTCGGCGAGTTAATCAGGCGGAGAAGCGAGAGTCTGAAGGGACGCCGAGACACCCAGATATATCCTGCTAGCTCTCAATGGGTCAACAGACACGAGCGGAGGAGTGTGATCTGATGGAAATGAGAACGTGATAGGAGGTGCTCAGAGAAAAGGAAAACGCTCGTGTGTTAAAGAAGGAACGAGCAGACATACACGCGTTCACGTATCCACACGCCGTCGTTCAAAGAAAAGCAAAAGGAGAAGAGAGATAGAGGAAAAAAAAAAAAAAAAAAAAAAAGCAGCCTATTTGCATCTCCATAGCCCATTGATTTTGATTGTATCGTTGCTCAGGGCTGACAATAGCGAGCTGATTTATTTCATAAATAGATCGTGCTGGGTGTGCACGCGCCGCGCTGAACTGCTATTAGCAGCCAACGGCGAGCGAAAAAATCTCAGCGGGTAATAAGAAGATGAACGATTCTGAAGACGTCGATACATCCCTCATACGAATACGCCGACGTGTTCGGCTGAGCGCTGCCGTTCATGCGTTATTTGATTTGCGGAATGAAATGATCTCTTCTTATTTAATGCAATACTTCACATCATTTCACACACACAATACAAGGCTGCGACTCGAGAGCTCCTCGATTATACAAGCCTCTACGAGCGCTGCCGAATTCTAGTAGCCCCCCCGCCGTATTGTTTAATCACGCTTTCCGTGTTTAACACGTTTCTATGGGTACATATTTATGGAAAACGCACCATTTGGGTTTGACTGCGAGCCAAGGCACAGGATCAAACTGCACAGTGTAGTCCATGAGCAACGTCCAAATCTTGAGAGGTTTGAGAGTGCTGGAGCTAATCCGCCGTGGATAATCGGCTAACGCTACACCCTGCTAAAGACGCTTATGCAAAATATATTCCGAGCCGCTACCGGTAGGAAAGATTCGCCTTCATTAGAGTGCAGGGTTTTTATTTTTTATTGACACAATCTCACCGATATTAATGAAATACTTCGGGGGGGGGACAAAAAAACGCCTCGAATCGGATCTTCTGCTTCCTAACTTCCGAATGAGCGTGTGCGCTCGGGCCATCGCCGTTCACGAGGCTAATTCACGGCTCGACCGCGTACGTGACGAGTCAGCATACGGACAGGACGTAGTTCGGTTTGCCGAGTCTATAACCGACGGTCTGTCCCTTGCGACGTTGAAGCCATTTTAAAGAAACGAAGGGACGTTTGGAAGAAGCTCGCCTGCTAGCAATAAGCTTCCCTTACGTAGCAACGTTAGCTGTCGATCAACAAAACAAAGAAACTTGTTATTATTATTTACAGGATCACTTTTATAGTGAACGATAGGAACATGTCTAATTGTATGAATCGCCTGAATGTGGCCCGTGAAGTCGACAGCGTGCTTGAACCGCTCAGCTTCCTGGCATTTCAGAAAATAATAATAATAATAATAATAGTCAGGTTTGGGGTTTTCAGCACTCAAGAAATACCGATCCTTTATTCTCTGTAATACCCTCCCACACACACACACACACACACTTTTGTTCTCGGTAATCATCGCTTTTTGACCTTCCTTTTCAGTATCTTTGGATTTAAAAAATTTTTCATATTAAAGAAAAAGCACGTATTTATCCCATGACGGGCGTAAACAGGAGACAAAACGGCGCGGCTAAACGACGGCGATAACCGAACTCGACGCGACTGAATACGACTAAATGACTGCACAGTACGCGAACTTTCGGTCGACGAATTCTCTCGTGAAAAGAGAGAGAGAAATCTCAGAATCATCATCTTGGCTCGAGACGTTCGACCGATCCACCACACCCCCCCCCCCCCACTTCCCCCACGTATCGCACGTCGCAGGCGCGTCGAACGACATTCATCACGAAGCCATTACGGATATGACAAAGTGCCTTAATCATGTTTTCTGCATCTCTTTTATGGCCGTGTCAGCGAGTGAAATACGAGCGTGAGAAAGCGGAGGACGCAAATTCATCAGGATCCTGTACGGCGTCCAGGACCGATAATATCATTCCAACCTCGGACACGGTTTTTATTTATTTTCATACATTCATTTTTATTAAAAGGCTTTCATTTCTAGGGATTTAAGAGAACAATTGAAAACTGTGGTCATACATACCGTTCTTTTTATTTATTTATTTATTTCCCCCCGGACCCCCCGAAGTCATTTATTTATTTATTTATTTATTTATTTTTATTTTAGTAGCTGTAGCTGTATTTTTTAAAATGGGGGGGGGGGGGCGTCTCGGAGGAGCGTCAGAGTCCTTTCCCGTGTATGAGGAAGTGCAGAATACTCATGACAGAAATCAATGGTTAATATTAACCCATACAGTTCAAAAATTCCGTTCCGAATCCTTTCCTCCAACCATTCCGAAAGCCCCGACCCGGACCCGCGCCGTTTCCACACGGTTCACAGTTAAACCGACAGAACGCGCTGTTTGAGATTCCGGCGGTATTTCCGAGTGGATCAGGAATCCTCTTAGTGCCTGGTGAATTATTCACCACTCTATAAACACTTCTCTCATCGCTGCTGCTCGGGGTTTTTTTTTTCGCCTCTTTTTGCTTTCACACGTCGCCGTTTCGGCTGAGTCTGCGTCGACGGCCACGCCTTTTACGTCAGAGAGCGAACACGCCTGGGGGGGGGGGCCTTTTACGTCAGAGAGCGAACACGCCGGGGGTTCCGATGTGAACGTGGAACTCGGACACTGAAATTCTCAGCATCTCTGGCAGTAGTTCATATCGACGCGCTCGTTCTAATCTGTTTCTATAGTAACAGTTACGGAAGGAGTCTCCAGTGTCAAGCGTGCTCTGACAGACACGGTAAAGCTGTAACTTCCAGACAGAGGACTTTACGCTTTCTCTTTTTATAGTAATATGACCACCTGCTTTTTTTTTTTTTTTTTTTGGGTCTAATTAACTTCTAAAATGAAAAGAAAAAAAAAACCCCCCCAAAAAAACCCCAGAGAGGCTGGTGATACTATAAGTGATAACAGGAACTGGCTTGCTTCCTGTCCGTTCCACATGATGAAATGTAACCGTAAATGGATAAAAAGTACAACGGGTTGTCCTTTAATAAACAGGAAATTTATAAACAGTGGCGAATTGCTGTAGTAGCTATACAAGGGCTTCTGGGTGGTGACGTACCGACTCCGCTTTGCCTGGGGTTTTATGATTTAAAACGTTGATTGCATTTGAGAGGCTGGCGCAACCAGACATGGCCAAGTTGCTAACTTCATCAGACTGGAGTGCTTATTTTTTGTTTTTCTTTCGCCTAGTTTTGCCTTCTTTGCACATCTGTATTCAATTTCAAATAGAGCCTAAAATGCGCGACTCGACACTGTGGGGTTATTTAACGATTTCATTTTATTAACATCGTGACAGGACGTAAGGTAGGACGCTCAGACGGAAGTCATAGGAACGCCCGCTGAATTCTTCCTCCCCCCAGTATACCATTTCTCTCTCTCTCTCTCTCTCTCTCTCTCTCTCTCTGTCTCTCTCTTTATCTCTAGAACGAGTCCTCGCCAGCAGTTTTGGAGGTGGAACCATTTCCTTTTCTTCTCAAAAGCATTTTTTTTTTTCAATTAAACTGAAACGAGTAGCCCTATTATCACTATGAGACAGGCCTCACCACTTTCCAATGGGTCCTTTGATTGCCATGGAAACGGGATGTCATTGTCATGGCTACCCCTGGTGGTACAGGTAATTTTCAGCGTGTGTGAGGGGCACTGATAATGCACAATCAACGGCTCGGGGAAGAAGGCATCATAAGACAGGCCGGGAGCGTCTGGCACCAGCGCTGCTGCGGCATCTCTCAGGAGGGAGCGATCGCTCGGCTGCTGAATCTAATTCCACTTTCCTAACAATTCATATCAGAGGCGATGTGTGGTTATATATATATTTATTTATTTTTCACCCAGAGGAAGAAAATCCAAGGACAGAAAGTCTGGAGGCGTGAGGATGAGTTGTACAGCATAATGAAACGTGTCTTCTTTCAAATGTTGACTTCTAAAGACTAGCGGTTTGTAGTGTAGTGTAGCGTTCAGTCGCTCATCGTCCTCTCGCTTTTTCTCTCCGTCGGTCAGAGACGCTCTTCCGGCGTGCTCCGCTCTTCCCGATCTCCTCGTCATCGAGTCTGTGCTTCCTCTTCACCTCAACCGTGCATTCTGCTTATCGTCATATTTCTCTTCTCTCGTGCCATGCTCCACTGCTTTCTCCGACACCCCGTGTCGCGCTCCCTCCATCTTTCTGCTCCATCATCATCATGTCAGTTCAGAGTCGTATCCGTCACGAATAAAGCCACTGAAACGGATACATTTACAACCATCTTCAACAGTCTTCAGAGATGATTCGTTTAAAAAAAAAAAACACCGCACAACTGATTCATCTACAACTAACACCTTCACAAATGATTCATTTAGAACTAATATCTGCACAACTGATCCGTTTACACAAACATCTTCATAAATGATTCATCTACAACTAATATCTGCACAACTGATTCATTTACAATGAACATCTGCACAACTGATTCATCTATAACTAATATCTGCACAACTGATTCATTTACAATTAATATCTGCACAACTGATTCCTCTACAATTAATATCTGCACAACTGATTCCTCTACAACTAACATCTGTACAACTGATTCCTCTACAATTAATATCTGCACAACTGATTCATTTACAATTAATATCTGCACAACTGATTCATTTACAACTAACATCTGTACAACTGATTCCTCTACAATTAATATCTGCACAACTGATTCATTTACAATTAATATCTGCACAACTGATTCATTTACAACTAACATCTGTACAACTGATTCCTCTACAATTAATATGTGCACAACTGATTCATTTACAATTAATATCTGCACAACTGATTCCTCTACAATTAATATCTGCACAACTGATTCCTCTACAATTAATATCTGCACAACTGATTCATTTACAACTAACATCTGTACAACTGATTCCTCTACAGTTAATATGTGCACAACTGATTCATTTACAACTAACATCTGCACAACTGATTCATCTAAATGGTCTGCACTTATACAGCGCTTTTATCTAAAGCAATCTACAACTGATACCTTCAGAACCGATTCATCTACAACTACCACCTTCACAAATGATTCATTTAGAACTAATGTCTGCACAACTGATTCGTTTACACAAACATCTTCAGAAATGATTCACCTGCACAACTGATTCATTTAGATCTAGTATAAGCACTACTGATTCATTTACACAAACATATTCAGAACCAACTTATTTACTTGATTCACTACTACACTGAATCTGCACAACTGATTCATTTCCAGCTAACAACTTCACAACCGGTTCATCCACAACCAACACCTTCACAAATGATTCATTTACAACTAACAACTTCACCACCGATTCATCCACAACCAACACCTTCACAAATGATTCATTTTCGGTAACGTCCTCAGAACCGAGTTATCTACAACCCGTCTCTTCAGAACTGATTCCCTTACACTACCATCTTCAGAACCGCCTTATTTACTCGATTCCCTACTACACCGAGTCGTTCAAGCGCTCAACACTCCTCCGCCGAATACGACCGACTGTTCGGCTTTAAATGAAATCAGCTCCACAGGAAAACGTCTCAGGTGTGTAAAAGCAATCCCGACGTCCACCGCATTGTCTTTGAAAATAAAAATAAATAAAAGCCGTAAAAGAGAGAAATAACAAAAGCAGGTGTAGGAGCGAGAAGGTCGCTGAGGGAGCGAAGCTCCGCCACATCCTGAATGAGTTCCTCCTGCACTCGCCTCATTAATATTCAACAGCTTTGGGCAATTATGCGTTCAGATCTCGCCTGCTGCATCTTTTAGAATAATATGACAAATGACCCGAAAGCACAAACAACAGAGGAGCAAAGCACAGGTTAGCGAGTAGCCTGGAGCTATGTGACAGTAGAAGCTCTACAATCTGTCTGATGAAGCGTCGTCCCTGCGCACGACTTTAACAGAAATTATAATTAACCCGAGACCTTCTGGCTAATCAGAATCCAGAGCGCAACACCACTGTGGTATAACGTACTACAAAGACGATGTGAAATCTTGAGGTAAAATGATATCCTGATATCCACGTGTCGCTAACGTTGCTTATAATGCTAACAATGGAAAATATAGGAAATAGCCTATACACAGTATTGCACAATTTTAAAGGAGCGATCTGTAATAAAAGCACTAGTAATAAAAACACCTTTTCAAGCCTCATCCTTTTCCCCATCCGACCGCATCGTCTCGGTTTAAAACGGCGTGGATCTTGTTTAACAAAACGAGGTGGGGCAGAACAACGTGATCTACCTGTGGGCGGGATTCGTTTCAGGGCCAGAAAAATTTCCAAGCAAATCTTACAAAGCAGCTTTCGCGCATGTACACGCTGACTAAACTTTTTAAAGTGTAAAAGTGAACACCCAGAGATGCTACGTAGCGAGCAGAACAGGAGCGTGCATGCTAATGAGGTTCGTCCAACCCAGAATGACTTTTAGAGTGTTTCCCAGCCACTCCGAACTACATCCCGCTCCGAGCAGAATCGCACTCTCCGCCGTCGCTAAGTGCGATTCCTGGTTACGCGCCTCGGCGTAATCAGTGCCGGGAAGGCCGAGCATCTGCCAGCGTTTCCAAATTTAATGAGGCGCTGACAAGTTTAGGCTTTTAAAGGCTGGAATCCATTTGGGTGCCGCTTCATCCTGCTTACGGTCCGGCGCGAGAAGCCCGGGCTCCCTTTAAAGGCTTCTATTGTAAAGGCCGACACGAGCGCCGCAAATAAGAGCGCTGAATAAAAGATGGGGTAATAATGCACCGGGGTGAGACGCAGACACCGGCGCGTCCTATTAACACCCAGCCCTGAAATATTCATCACACTCTTACGCTACGATGGAGGGATGATATCCCAGTCCGCTCGCAGCACAGGCCACACCGTCCTACACATCAACGCCGTCTCACACTGCCACGGAGAGAGGGAGGGAGAAAGAAAAGGAAAGAAGAGAAAGGATGGCTAGACGAAAGGAAGGAAGGAAGGAAGAGAGAACAGACAAAGGGAAGCACAAAAATGAAGGAAAGAAACGACCAACAGAAGAAAGGAGGGAGGAAAGAAAGAGCACAAAGAAAGAAAGGGAGAAAGAAAGGATGGATGGAGGGAATAACAAAAAGAAAGAAAGACAGAAAGAAAGAACACAAAGAGAGAGAGAGAGAAAGAAAGGATGGAGGGAATAACAAAGAAAGAAAGAAAGACGGAAAGAAAGAACACAAAGAAAGAAAGGATGGATAGACGAAAAAAGGAAAGAAGAGAGAACAGACAAAGGAAAGCACAAAAATGAAGGAAAGAAAAGACAAACAAAGAATAGAGGGAGGAAAGAAAGAAAGAAAGGGAGAAAGAATGGATGGAGGGAATAACAAAAAGAAAGAAAGAAGGAAATAAAGAACACAAAGAGAGAGAAAGAAAGAAAGGATGGAGGGAATAACAGAGAGAAAGAAAAAGAACACAAATAAAGAAAGGATTGATAGACGAAAAAAGGAAGGAAGAGAGAACAGACAAAGGAAAGCACAAAAATGAAGAAAAGAAAAGACAAAGAAAAAGAACACAAAGAAAGAACGAAAAAGAAAAAACACAAAGAAAGAAAGAAGGAATGAAAGAACACAGAAAGAAAGAGAGAAATAAAAGATGGAAGGAGCAGTAAAAAGACAAGAAAGAAAAAAGAAAGAAAGAAAGAAAGAAAGAAATGATGGAGGGAATAACAAAAAGAAAGCGCAGATAGGGAAGGAATGTAGACTGACGGAGTGGTGTATAAAATGTCGGGCGAGCATAGAGCTCAAATTTGTGCTCCCACCATTTTGGATTTTGGAAAAATGAGCTCATGACCCACACACTCACTCTCTCTCTCTCTCTCTCTCTCTCTCTCACACACACTCAGAACCGCAGCAGCAGGTAAAAACACACCGGATGTGGGTCAGCGTGCACACGCAGTAATTGAGCGGGTTTTTCCGTGATGGAGAAGGAGAGGGAACATTTGTTTAAATTTGGGCTCGGGAGAAACTCGGCGTCCCGCCGTTCACACGCCGCTGGCTGCGGATATAAAACTTGACAAAACGAGGCGGTGTTTTGACAGAGCCGAGCAGCTCCACTGCACCCGAGCGGCGTGTTCCGGGAGGAGCTTAACGGCGGAGCGGCTGCACGCCTCGTTCCCGACCCTCTTCCCAAAACCTTTACTCTCAATTAAACTGGGAAAGTTGTGTTCTCCTGCCCACGACCTGAAATCCGAATCCGCCCGCCGGAACGCCGACCGAACCCCGATGTGTTTACAGTTTGCTCCTGTTCCATTCTGGATTCTGATTGGTCAGATGAATCCTCCAGATCGTCGTTGATCGTTTCCCTCTAACCGCACGCCCCGGCGGGTTTTCCTCGGGACGTCTTTCGCGTTCGAATTCCTTCATTCCTGGGGGGTTTTCCCCACCACGTGCTTGATGCAGTGATTTATTACAGACGCTAGTACCGAAGCACGCTCTCTTGATAAGAACGCAACGCCACGCGTTATCTCGGGGTTCCGTCTCCGTACGGCGGCTTGTTCGGCAACACGATCGCTGCCAAACGTAACAGGAGCTCATGAGCCTCTGATTACATCCATTAAAAACCGCCAACTTTTGTGCTGATGATGTGTTAATGCGCCGACGCCGAGGGACGAACAGGTAAACGGGTGATCATTCACTCCTTCTCCGCATTCGCCAAACGAATGAAGCCAACATCCTGCTACACCTCAGTCCGAACTCCTCGCACCGGGCGGCCGCAGTAGTCGCTCATCACCGCTTACAGAGTTCTGCCAAAACCGATTAGGACGCTGCGGCGTGAGGACTGATGACCTGGAATAACACCCACAGCCATTTCCTTCACTCCAGTGGGTCTCAACCTTTCGTGAACTCTGGACCCCCCCTCACTCTACAACAGTTACAGGCTATATATATTCAACAGTCATTTCTATATTACATACACATATATATATATTAATGTCTGAACAATATGACCACAAGGGGGCGGAGTTAAACGACGTCCGTTGGTGGAAAATTCAATGCAGCTGCGTTTGATTTGATACGAAATTGTTCTGGTATAATGGGAAAGGCTGGAAACAGTGAGTTTGTGGAGCAGGTTTTTGGGCTTTGGAAGGCCTCAGTGGGAGGACGTGTAAATAGACTTTACTGCTCTCTGCACTAGAGCGCTTTCCTCCAGACGAGCAGCGTGCGCTGGCCACAAACCCTGATTAACTGCGGTGAAAATAGGTCCAATAGCGCGGCAATCAGATTAAAAGATGTCTGCCGGCATTTTCTATGTGATCGTGCGTGAGTGTGTGTGTGTGTGTGCGAGAGAGAGACAGGGTTTAGTGTTTGTGTGCTGGTGGTGGAGATCAGAGCTCGTCATTATGGAGGGAGAAAAAAAAAATGAGCAAATTTCCTCATTAATGATTTTGTGATGCAAATTAGAGGGGGGGAAAAACGTGTACAAATTATTATTATTATTATTTTATATATATATAAAAAAATTTAGTCACTGATGCACTTTAATTAAACATATTAAATAGCAATAATATATATATATATATATAAAAAACAACAGTTTGAGGTTGTAGTTCATTTCTAAGAACAGCGCTAGATCCATTGACAGCACTAATCTAATGACGGACCTTATTCTGAATAAGACGTATAATATTCTGATTAAGGTGTTTACATGAGTCGCTTTTAGAATACTCCTGTCATGTTCCTATTTCACGTGTTATTGAACATTAACGGCGCACGTCATTACGTCACCGCGCCACGCCGTCCCCTCCAGAATTTCACGTATCGACGTACACGTCGTATTCGTTATGGGACCGTATACAGACCGTATACCGCGTACTTACCTACTATATAGTAGCTCAGATACATGTATATCACCTACTGTATAGTAGGCAAGTACGCGGTTTGGGACGCAGCCGTGCTCTCGTTTGCCGTCAAACACTTGAGTCTGACAATGCGGTGAAAACTCCCACGCGACGTTAATAGCGTGATTAAGGTGTGTACGTGTCTGTAGCGCACGTCGATAATGCGACTAAAGCAGGAACACTCCACGCGTCTTAATTCCGTTCGTGTTCACTTCGAGCACGACTTTAATCGGATTAAGGTCATCGATGATCTCGGTTTACATGCTAGATTCTTAATCAGAGTATCGTCTGAAAATCGGATTATTGTTGTCCGTGTAAACGTGTTGTCCGGAGAGACGTCACATTTTCAATAAACGAACGTGCAGTAAGCCCCGCCTTCTCTCCTATTCCCGTTTTTTTTTTTTTTTTTAATCCATCGATTACACACCGGCGCTGTTCGGATTATTTAGACGAACGCGCTCGTTCCGATGCGTTATCGTTTCCATAGCAACAGCTCACACGGCGACTCGTACGCGGACTTCGGGGTCGTGACAGTAACCTTACTGCTAAAGGTTATTCTGGAATTTTCTACAGATTGGGAAAACCAGTGAGTCGGATTTCGAGATTTATCTCAGAGAGCGATGAGAGCCTGTGTGTCGTCCGAGACGGGTGAGAGTGATGGAAGTGTGTGTGTGTGTGTGCTTGTGTTGAGAGTGACTAGAGACCAAGTTCCGTCTCACGCACAGGCTGAAGCGTACTGACCCCTCAAATCCCAGAGCAATGGAGCTCGGATTAAATCCAATCTCTGCGATGAGCACTCGTCTCACTCTGTATGTCAGCAGCGTCGCGACACACTGTAGCTCGGGTCAAATCGCTCGCCGCACGCCGTTAACGACGCCAACGCTAACGACCAGAGCTGTGGCTCTACACCGAGAGAAAATCATATCTGCTGACAGGAAGACCGTGGGCTCGAATCCCGTACCACCCGGGTCCGCGCGTCGATCGGATCAGACCTCGCATCGGATACAGGAGCGCGGTAAATAAACTTCAGATTCTGTTTCTATTTCGAGTTCATCTGCTAAGTAACACTCCTCAAAAGGTGACATCTTCCATGAAAAGGTGTCTTTATGAAGCCGGTTTTAAATCTGAAACCTTTGATCAACGATAAACTCGAGGGGAACGCATCGATGTTGCACGGGAACGGTGTATTATCCACAAACACGCCGCGTGCTGGAACGCCAGAAGTGCTGAGCAACGTGTGGGATGTGTGCGTATGAGATTCAGCATGCTGCACACACACACACACACTCCATCTCCCTACAGCGCCTGCTTTAAAATGCACAGCCCGTGAGCCTCCGAGTTTTTCCCTCCCTCAAGATTTTTTTTTTCCTTTCCTTGTTTTCTGAAAAAAAAAAAAAGAGAGAAAAAAAGTGAAGCTCCATGCATTGACTGCAGAGCGGATCACTCGCTATTAAACCTCTTTTTAAAATAAAAAAAAAAAAGTAAGCAGATGGAAAAACTTTCTAATATTCGAAACAAAGCTGCACATGGCTCAAAGCAGCTCCCCAAGTTCATGATTCAATTCAAATGGGAGTTGATTCAATTCAAATGGGAGTTGATTCAATTCGATTGAAGCAAACTGGTTCAATTCGGCACTAAATGACAGACATTCAAATTCAATAATATCACGCAGATATTTCTAAAAAAAAATAATAAAAACTAAAAAAAATAATAAATTGGAGCGTTAAAGAGTTTGTCCGAAACCCAAAACTGATTAAAAACAATAAAATAATAATAATAAAAATAAATAAATAAATGGATACTATTAGTTATTATTATTGTTGTTGTTGAGTAAAATCAGTCCTTATGCAATAGTCAATGTCAATATACTGTTAATAATAATAATAATAATAATAATAATAATACTCATCAGTGGCAACCATTTAAAATGGTACACTCTCACATTAATACTTTATTAGTTTGACTGTACCAAGTGTTGACTCAGGGGGCCAATACATACGAAATTAAGACTTATCGTAAATAATTTGTGAACCATGTGACTCCCTTGCGTGTCCATTTCAACATCATGACATACAATCTCCATAAATCAAGGGCAAAAAAAGGATAGGGGGTGTGAATACTGGCCTTCTCTCTCTCTCTCCCTCTCTCTGTCTCCCTCCGTTTGTCT
Source organism: Ictalurus furcatus (assembly GCF_023375685.1). Taxonomy (NCBI): domain Eukaryota; kingdom Metazoa; phylum Chordata; class Actinopteri; order Siluriformes; family Ictaluridae; genus Ictalurus; species Ictalurus furcatus. Next base: position 2,538,160 of record NC_071263.1, on the reverse strand, counting down.
GTCTGTCTCTCTCCCTCGCTCGCTCCCCATCTCTCTGTCTGTCTCCCTCTGTCAACTCTCCCCGTGTCTCTCTCTCTGTCTGTCTCCCTCCGTCTCCCTCTGTCTCTCTCCCCATCTCTCTCTCTCACTCTCTCCCCATCTCTGTCTGTCGGTCTATCTCTCTCTCTCTCACCCCGTCTCTCTCTCCCTCTCTGTCTGTCGGTCTGTCTCTCTCCCTCTCTGTCTCCCTCAGTCTCCCTCCCTCTCTCTCTCCATCTGTCTCTCTTCCTGTCTCTCTCCCCATCACTCTCTCTCTCTCCCTCTGTCTCTCTCCCCGTGTCTCTCTCTCTGTCTGTCTCCCTCCGTCTCCCTCTGTCTCTCTCCATCTGTCTCTCTCCCCATCTCTCTCTCTGTCCGTCTCCCCATCTCTCTCTCTGTCTCTCTCCCCATCTCTCTCTCTCACTCTCTCCCCATCACTCTCTCTCTCTCCCTCTGTCTCTCTCCCCGTGTCTCTCTCTCTGTCTGTCTCCCTCCGTCTCCCTCTGTCTCTCTCCATCTGTCTCTCTCCCCATCTCTCTCTCTGTCCGTCTCCCCATCTCTCTCTCTCACTCTCTCCCCATCTCTCTCTCTGTCTGTCGGTCTATCTCTCTCTCTCTCACCCCGTCTCTCTCTCCCTCTCTGTCTGTCGGTCTGTCTCTCTCCCTCTCTGTCTCCCTCAGTCTCCCTCCCTCTCTCTCTCCATCTGTCTCTCTTCCCGTCTCTCTCTCCCCATCACTCTCTCTCTCTCCCTCTGTCTCTCTCCCCGTGTCTCTCTCTCTGTCTGTCTCCCTCCGTCTCCCTCTGTCTCTCTCCATCTGTCTCTCTCCCCATCTCTCTCTCTGTCCATCTCCCCATCACTCTCTCTCTCTCCCTCTGTCTCTCTCCCTCTGTCTCTCTCCCCGTGTCTCTCTCTCTGTCTGTCTCCCTCCGTCTCCCTCTGTCTCTCTCCATCTGTCTCTCTCCCCATCTCTCTCTCTGTCCATCTCCCCATCTCTCTCTCTCTCACCCCGTCTCTCTCTCCCTCTCTGTCTGTCGGTCTGTCTCTCTCCCTCTCTGTCTCCCTCAGTCTCCCCCCGTCTCTCTCTCCCCATCACACTCTCTCTCACTCTCAGCGTCTCTCTCTCTCGCTCTCTCAGCGTCTCTCTCTGTCTGTCTGTCTCCGTCTCCCTCAGTCTCTCTCCCCATCTCTCTCACTCTCTCCCCGTCTCTCTCTCTCCCCGTCTCTCTCTCTCCCTCTGTCTGTCTGTCTCTCTCTCCCTCTCTCTGTCTCCCTCAGTCTCCCTCCCTCTCTCTCTCCATAACTGTCTCTCTCTCCATCTCTGTCTCTCTCTCCCCATCTCTCTCTCAGTCTCTCTCTCCCTCCTTCTCTGTCTGTCGGTCTGTCTCTCTCTCTCTCTCTCTCTCTCTCTCCCTCTCAGTCTCTCCCCTGAGACTCTCCCTCGTCAAAGTGCGGTATCTCCAGGTGCTAGGCTAACCTCCCCTCCAGACTAACCCTCAGCGCAGCCACCTCCGCCTCCACAAGTTCACACGCAGGCACAACTTATTCATTTCGTCCTCAAGAAAACAGCGAAGCCTCACAAACTCCCCAAGCGGCCGAGGCCCTGCAAAACAGTGGATTTTATTAAAAGTGAGAAGTTAAAAGGCGGGAAAGCCGAGAGCGTGAAAAGGTAATGCTGCTCCCAGCTTTTCTTTATCTGCCAGAGAGACTCTTTTATCCAAAGAGCACAGATACAACTCGAGCTGAGGGTTAAAGGCTTTGCTCAAGACTCAAGGATTTAAACTGACAGCTTAAAGCACGAAACCTTAAACAATGAGCCAGTGCATCAGAATCTACCAGAACTAGCTGTAGCGTAACGTACGTGTGATTCCTACAGGCAAAACACGTTACGCTCCAAACTCGCTTATAACGGATGACGTTTACCATCAGGGGAGATATTCCCACTGATGGCACTACTTTCTTCGGTGGAAGAATTTGCGATTATACGTTACACATGACGCTGAAAAATCTTCCCGGGAATTCCCCGGATCTACTTTTTACTCTATTGTTGGATATTTTTTTTCAAGACAGGAAGTGGCTGTTGTTTGGTCATAGTGGAGCATTGAAACTTTTTTTTTTTTTTTAACCCTCTGACCACGTTAATGGTTTAATACCGTAATCTCACGATCGTTAATACAGAGGATCTGTGTGTTAGGCTAGCTAGCGCACTTAGCAAATATCACTGATGACCCAAATATATTCAAAATACGAATATAAGACCATGGAGATGCAGACTCTGCGACTGAAACCCCTCCTGCAAACTACAAACACGAGCTAGTTTACTAGTTAGGATGTTGGCGTGTGTCCAAATGAGTTACTCATGCATACAGTATTGAAGGTGTAAAGACGAGACGCTCGCGGGTTCAGGAAGTCCGTTAATACGGCGTCCTCGCCGTAACCTTAAAACCACTTAACTTTTCATGTCGGAACGTTCTATAAGGACTGAGGATCGCACGGCCGTGCTGACCTCTGACCTCTGTTAAGTGTCTCCGCTGCACCGTTTTGGCTTTTATCTCTAAAGTGACTTTCTAATTAGTTGATGAGTTGGAACAGATGTGTAAAAGAAAGGAAGGGGGGAAAAAAAAAAAAGAAAAAGAGAAAAGGCGTGAGCGTGGCGCTATTTAACATGGCCGACGTCGCCTCCGATCTCGATGCCACAATGTTTACTACTTTTACCAGATTTCCTACGAGATTCTCTCAAAGCTCAGCACACACACACACACACACACACACACACACACACACACACCGTCTGCACGGCCACCCAGGCCACACAATCAGTTCCTCCACTCGAGCGTGGCCGGCTCACCCTCTTGCTTGTTGTGTTGTGAAATTGCTCAAAGCAATTCAATTGATTGGAAGATTGAGCGTCGGGGGTTTACACAGTGCGGAGCGGACGAACGGCTCGACGGAGGCGCTCTACAGGTGACGAACCAAAGCGCGGACACGAGGAATGTCGGCTGTTCCGTATCCTCGTAACGTATTGGAGCTAGGGTGCGTTTTATAAATGGACTTTGCAGGACTTGCCGTGTCCAGCTGCCGTGACCTGCGACGGCGAGACGTTTAAAACAACCTCTTTACAATACCCTCGTCTTCGGCGGCGATTCTGAAGTCCGAGATGGGCCCGAGCGTGGAAAACCCCGTATCGATTACAGCAGTGTTCCTACCTCGGTTCTCTCTAAACCGTTCCGGGATTAGGATGGCACTTCATGATTCGTTTCCATGATTCGTTTCATTTGATTGAATGAATTTTTCATTCATTTACTTATTTTAAAATCTCGAATTAAATAGAAAATGTGTTAACAGTTATAAAGCACTGTGTGCATTAAATAGCCAAAATATTATTGTAAATACTATTAAAATAATTGTAATAACTAGGAGCTTCAAAGCAGCATAAGACCCCCCCCCCCCCACACACACACAAACTGCTACTACTACTACTAATAATAAACAAACAAAAACAAATTACTACTACTAATAATAATAGTACTAAATAAATAAACACTTCTATTATTACTAATAATTAATATTATTAATAAATAAATATTAGTAGTAGTAATAAATAAATACTACTACTAATAATAAACAAATTACTACTACTACGAATAACAGTACTAAATAAATAAATACTACTATTACTAATAATAAACAATTAAACAAATAAATATTATTAGTAGTAGCAGTAGAAATAAACAAACAAATATATTACTACTACTGTTACTGATAGCTTAATAAACAAACAAATAAATAAATAAACTACTACTACTTCTAACACTACTACTACCAATAATAATAATAATAATAATAATAAATAAATACATAAATTAATACTACTACTATTACTACTAAAATAAACAATTAAATCAGTCAATTAATACTACTACACGACTATAATAATAATAATAATAATAATAATAATAGTAAGATGATGATGAGTACTATTTTTTTATATCAATACATAACTTGGCTCAGTTTATCATACTGTGTTGATTAATTGATTACTCTTTTAATTTTTTTTTTTTAAGATTACTGGAGTCCATTCAACCAGCCAGGCCACTCGTTTTCCTTCATTTCATCACCTGACATCACCTGACCTCACCCGACAGCCTACCCGCTTCTCTCTTTAGTCATTAAAAGGTTTCAATGTAGAACCCTAAAGCTGTGTTTTAAATTAGAACCCCTTCAGAAAGGAAATAACTCTCACTTATCCAAACATCACACAAAGTGTATCCATCGATCCATCGATCGATCGATCAGTAATCAGCAGGGTGACAACCCAGGTCGAGTTAATTACTCATGTTAATAATAATAATAATAATAATAAAGAACATTTCTCCATCAGCCATGAAGCGATCAAACCCGCAAATCCTCCCGAGTTTTCACCTTCATCTTCCTCTCTGGCTAACACACCCGTCACATCTGCACACACCTGATAAAGCTCCATCCGAACTCAACCTCACAGCCGTTCACCGTATTCCACATTATTATTTTTCTCCACCGGTCACAAGCCAAAAATAATAATAAAAATAGAAAGAGAGCGACGGAATGTTCCGATGAAAAGCGCCGCCGCCGCCACGGTCTGCATTTTAGTCGTGTTAAACGCATTTCCTGATGGCTCATTTGCATATGAATTAGAATACAAGGGTGTTAAAGGAACAAACCCAGGGTGCACTTATAATGAGTTTTCCATTTATTTAAATTAAACGGCCAAAATTGGTTCACTAGCTAATGAAACAGTCTCCGAGTGACTGACCTTATCGACGGGCTTTTTACGCAAAGTAACTTCGTGTGTGTGTGTGTGTGTGTGTGTGTGTGTTGGCTGAGGATGATGCACATAGATTCAGTGCCAGCATTAATAGGAAACACCTTTATACACCCTTTGAAGCTAATTGCACTAACGATTAGGACGCACGCTAGGACACACACATCAGTGCCAAGCCGAGCAGTTCGCTAGTTTTTGTTTGGGAAATGAAACGGAATTTGCTTCATTGTATCATTTTACTGTATATATATTATTATACTACATCTTATACAATCATACTATGATACTATGAGACAGTTCGAATCCTTAAACTCGTGCAAAGTGTTAATCTGTGGACTTTCAACTTTAAGAGCCACTTATGTGCTGTGTAAAATGACTACAATTGCGAAATAATTATTCGGACGCGTAGCCGGATACCGCATATCGTTTCCGATTCTCTACTACGACTCGGCGGTTTAAAGATAAAAAGACGTCAACGATTCCAGTCCCGCTTTACGTCAACGTTCCGTTTATCTAAGGAAGAAAACACTCAGTCATGCTGTTAAAGGAAAATAATCACTGTTACCGGAAGTGCTTTATTCCGATTATACCACAGTTACAACGTTTTATTCATTAAAGAACAACAAACTGCATGTTTTATCCAGTTAGAGTTGCGTTCAGTGTTGCGGAACGTCATAGGAACGAGTTAGTTCCTGTTCTCGCTTACGTCACGGCAGCTACGGAGAGCCTCTGAGCCGAACCCACGCCGCAATTTGAGTTTACGTTTATTTATAGGGCTAATTATAATAATGTTTAGGTTCTTGTTTTACTGCCATTACAATATAAAAGGCTATGGGATAGTTTAAAAACCATCCGACGATCAGGGCGGATTATATCCCGTCAATCAAAAGCGGGCGGGAAGTGAAGCGCGAGTTTCAGCGTCGAGTCTAAATTTATTTATTTATTTATTTATGTTTGCCGAGCTGCTCGCGCTGAATTAAAGGGCCAGTACACCACTGAAAGATTTAAATGAAGACGACTTGACAGATATATATATATATATATAAAATATATATATTACACATATACTTCAATGATGAAGTGTAAATGCTTGTGTTTGTGGAGAGTGAATGTGAGACTAACAGGAGGGTTTTTTTTTTTTTTTTCACAATTCAGTCAATGTTAATGGGAATTAATAACATTCAATAAATTAATAATCTTACTTTAATCTTCAGAATTGAGTTCATGTGCTCATGTTAATTCGAGTAATGTGTTTTCCGTTCATGAGACCACTTACTGTCGAGCGACTTGTTGAAATGGAGAGAATAAAGTTTTTATTTGCATTTCCTTCAGAACATAAAAGGCAGAACTATCGGTATCGGCCGCCATCGCTCTGAATAATCGGTTATCGGTATCGGCCGATAAATTTAGTATCGGTGCGTCTCTAGTTATAAGACTAGGTCTTAATGGAGAAAAAAAAAAAAGAGTTTGTACTTAGAATAAATAAAGAGGAATAATAATAATAATAATAATAATGCACTAGAGTTTTTACATGAGAGAGGGAATTAAAATAAAAGAAAAGAAAAGAAAAGAAAAGCCCCAAACTATCAGCTTAAAGAACAGAAAGAAAATGTACAGCTGTTTGTTTAAGCTTTTTCCGTCACGATTCACGCGTAAAACGACCCGGGCAGCTGAACGTTATTTTATTTTCCTTTATTTTTAGGCTGTTTCGTTCCGGCGTGTCCTTCCTGATGACCAGCGCGAGATGATAAAGAATCCCAGGACGTCTTCTGTAATAAAGCCAGTTAATTCCAGGTGGGCGTAAATCTTAGTCCGCGCTGTAGATACTAACACAACAGTTCTATTAAAGGGAAATTAAGCGCCACAAAGGCACCGTCTCAGCAGAAATATACAGCACGAGCTGCCACATTAACATAAAGCATGGCCCTCAGAAATTATTAGCCCTTCTAATCTTTGAAACACTCAGACGCAGCATTGCACGGCTCCAATGACCTGTCCGCCGTGATGCATGGCTGTTTTTTCCGCCCGCTTTCCTTTTTTCCCCCTGTTTCCCTGGCTCCAGATTTATGCGCTCTGGAATGGAAATGCACAGACCGGTCGCAGTTAGAAGCGGCGCGTTCTCTCGGCACACGAGGCAAGGTGAAGGTCAGCGAACACATTATCCCGCTTCTTATCAACACTGCATTAACGGCTGCGAGACGCCGCTTATATTACACCCGAGACGGCCGGCGTCTTTCCTTTCAGCCACCCGACGCGTCCAAAGAAGCGGGGCCAAGCATCCGAGGACGACTCCGTGCCCTCCGTACCCACCTGAAATAATGGATTACGGAACTTAGCTCTGATTAAAGTTCGGCTGCTGTGCATAATCGCGCCGCTTTATGGCAGCGGGGGAGGGGGGGAGGATGGGTGGGGGGGGGCGCGGAGGTGGTAGGGGGGAATCAATCAGAGTGATCTAGCGCACGGCGGGGTTCAAATAAAGCGCAGTCATGTAGAAAATAGACTCGCTGTCACCCTGCCGATAGCCAAGCAGGCTCCATCAACACACACAATAACCTGCGAAGCTCGATGCCAAACTCTTGACGCCTTCCCCGCTCCTGAGACACGATGATGAGTGTGGCATCTCTGCGCTTCGCACTCCTCTACACTCGCCTGCCGACGTGAGACCCGTGTGCGAGGAATAAGAAAAGGTGCAGACTCACGGAGGGTTTCAGATCACGACACGTCTGTTCACCAAATCCGAATCCTCAGATACCCGAGTGACGCGCTTTCAATCGGGGGTAGGGTCGAAGACGTAACCTCTGAGCAGACGACCGGCGTGTAGCTTGTAGTCGTACAGTCGTACACCCCTTCCCCATGTCAAACATCTCCCAACTACACCCTAATAACCACCCTAACTATCCGTTAAAGCCAAGCTAATCATCTCGCAACTCCACTGTAACCTCATTCCCACCGTAATAACCCCAACATCACACTACAACCTCATTCTAACCATCCTTCAAACCTCCATTCCATCTGAAGCCCCACCCAGTAACTTCAGCCACACCCAAATTATCCCCTGACCCCACCCTTATAATCCTATCCACACTCTCATGATCCTAATAATCCAATACAACTTCTCAGCCCTAAACAAATCAACCTCTAACTCATCGTAATTATCCCCACCCTAAAAACTAATAATAATAATAATAATAATAATAATAATAATAATTCTTATGAATAGTGTCATTTTAATAATTACGAATCGAGCAGAAAATGCAGCCCAATTTGAGAGAAAACAATAATCAAGCGGGAGAATAATATAAACAAATCATTAACAAACGACTTGAGGAAAAAAATAATATCATAAAGTATAATCTTCACAGCGACTCGAATACGATCGGATCTACTCCAGCTGCATTCGGTACCGGTCCGCTTTGAAAATCCGGTCGTGTTTATTAAGCCTGACTCGAAAAAGGACGACACGCTCATGAAATATTCATCGTCTCGCGCGCTCCGATTACAATATTTACAATGTTATATATAATCCATAATGGAGTGGACCGTTATGAAGCGTGCCGGCGGTGAGATAATCATTCTCCCTTACACGCCTAGCTCAAATTCCATAAATAACAAATAACGCAATTTCCACCCTCAAGCGCCGCGTATAAAACTTTCAAACGCTTCTCAAGCTAGTGCGCTCACACGCCGATCCCGTCACGAACACGAACGTGGGAGATGCTCGGAACGTCAGAGACGGCGATATCCCTGACCCTAAACCCTGACTCGTACACAGGGCAATGCGACAAAGCCAAATTCAGTTCACATGAAGCGTTACAGATGCTAAAGCGAGGGTTAGGAGACAGATTAGCAACTCCGTTTTTTTATAAAGGTATTCATTAAGAATTGGAACTAAATCTGAGACGGCGGCGTTCGCATAGTTCACGGCTCCGAGGTTGCCAGATTTTCCATATAAGTGTTTATATACTTTTGAATCCATGTATAGTTTCGTTTAACGTTATGGAACATTTGTGAAACAAGTTAGTTCCTGTTGTCACTTACGTTATAGCAGCTATAAACAGTAATTCCCTAAACAAGCTCTGTTTCGGCCTTTCTCTCTCTCGAAGACGCAGAACCCATCCCCCCGAAGCGTAAACTCCTCGGTTCTCGATCTCCTCCGTACCTTTAAAGTTCCAGCTTTACTGTTAGAAAGCACCGACACTGGAGGCTCCTTACATAACTCTGAAAATGACTCCGTGATCACCCCGATGGTCAAAACCTACTCCAACGTGTGGCCGTAATTATACGTAATGATTACGGTGGTCCAGAAGCATGAGCGTGTAAGCTCTGTACATCTCACGCTGGTGAAGAGGAAGCTCGCCATAAAAAAAAAAAGTGTTTTTAATCTTGCTAACCGTGTAGTGTAGACGAAAGAATAATTAATTATGCAGCGAGTTGATAAGGCTGTTCGACAACTAGCTCACACAGACTCCCTGTAATCTTACATTTTCCATTATCGCACAATCAGATAACGCTCGGGGAAAGAAGGAGGGGGGAAAAAGAGTGGGGGGAAAAGAAAAAAGCAAAAAAAAAAAAAAAAGCACCAAGACCCTCTATCTCTCACTATGTCTTTCTTCCTTTCTCGCACTCTCTCTCTCACTCTCTCTCGTTCTCTCTCCATCATCTTAGCAGTTCATGCTCAGAAGAAACTTGTGATGCACCAAAATTAAAATTTCCAGACTGGTACCTAGACGCAGATCAGACGGTCCTTAATTCATCATTAAATAATAGGTTACCTTTTTTGAAAAATAAATAAATAAATAAATAAAATAACGTATATATATATAAATAAAATTTTTTAATGGAAATTGACGAATTAATGCATAATTAAAGAACTGTAGTGTAATAGGGAATAAGTAAGTAAGTAAAAAATAAATAAATAAATGTAATTTCTTTTTGGAATTCACAAAGAAAGGTGTTAAAACTTAAAGTGGTATTAAAGCGAGCGAAACATCGCCTCGTTAAGAGAAACGACGTTTCGCTCATTTTTCACGGTGGACCTGCAGCGTCGTGACCTCTGAATGCCTGACGTAGGAAAAGAGAAATATAAAAATCCTCCAACACAGAAAGTGACGCTGAATTTATGACTTTGTCTCCGTTCTGAATCTCGCTTTTCTCCGAGCTGCCAGATGTCTTTTATGATTAAGACGGCTAATTTAATTAAAGGCTGAAAAGTAAGTATTCCGAGCTGCTTAACTTATTCAGAGCTAAACAGGTGGCAAAGAAATGAAAAAGCTCCGGGGCAATCTAGGATTCAGAACACGACCTCTAGAACACGTGTCCTCCAGTTCCACTGAGTGGTTTAAAGGGGAACTCGGACGAGGATGAAACTGTGTACGAGAAGCTTGACGATTAAGGTGAGGAAGAGGCTGGGTCTCAGCAGTCGGAGTTTAGAGCTTCAGTCAGGGCTGCACAATTCAGCATGCTTTAATTTTGATTATAGTATTATTATTATTATTATTTTTTACAAGTTTATTAAACGTAACTGGCAGAGTTATAGGTGAGCAAAGTGAAGAATAAAACACTCCGTCATGCTGTTATAGGAAAATCAGCCATCAGGTGGGTGATAAAGCGGATCTATCCATCCATCTATCCATCCATCTATCCATCCATCCATCCATTTGTCCATGCATTCATCCATCCATTCATCTATTTGTCCATCCATCTATCCATCCATCTGTCCATATATCCCTCAAACCATCTATTTGTCAATCCATCTATTCATCCACCCATCCATCTATCCATTCATCCATCCATCTGTCCATCCACCTGTCCATGCATTCATCAAACCATCTATTTGTCCACCCATCTTTCCATTCATCCACCCATCCCTCAATTCAACCGTCCATCCATCCATTTGTCTATCCATCTGTCCATCCATTCATCCACCCATCCATATATCCCCCAAACCATCTATTTGTCCATCCATCTATTCATCCACCAATCCATCCATCCATATCTCTCTCAAACCATCTATTTGTCCATCATTCTCTTCATCCACCCATATATCCCTCAAACCATCTATTTGTCCATCCATATATCCCTCAAACCAACTATTTCTCCATCCATCTCTTCATCCACCCATCCATCCCTCAAACCATGTATTTCTCCATCCATCTATTCATCCCCCCATCCATCCATCCATATATCTCTCAAACCATCTATTTGTCCATCCATCTCTTCATCCACCCATCCATCCCTCAAACCATGTATTTCTCCATCCATCTATTCATCCCCCCATCCATCCATCCATCTATCTCTCAAACCATCTATTTGTCCATCCATCTCTTCATCCACCCATCCATCCCTCAAACCATGTATTTCTCCATCCATCTATTCATCCCCCCATCCATCCATCCATATATCTCTCAAACCATCTATTTGTCCATCCATCTCTTCATCCACCCATCCATCCCTCAAACCATGTATTTCTCCATCCATCTATTCATCCCCCCATCCATCCATCCATATATCTCTCAAACCATCTATTTGTCCATCCATCTCTTCATCCACCCATCCATCCCTCAAACCATGTATTTCTCCATCCATCTATTCATCCCCCCATCCATCCATCCATCTATCTCTCAAACCATCTATTTGTCCATCCATCTATTCATCCCCCCATCCATCCATCCATATATCTCTCAAACCATCTATTTGTCCATCCATCTCTTCATCCACCCATCCATCCCTCAAACCATGTATTTCTCCATCCATCTATTCATCCCCCCATCCATCCATCCATCTATCTCTCAAACCATCTATTTGTCCATCCATCTCTTCATCCACCCATCTATCAGTTCATCTGCCCATCCATCCATCTATTTGTCCATCCATCTTACCATCCATCCATCTGTCCATGCATTCATCCAACCATCTATTCATCCGACATCCATCCATTTGTCCATCCATCTGTCCATATATCCCTCAAACCATCTATTCATCCACCCATCCATCAATTAATCCGCCCATCCATCTGTCCATGCTTTCATACAAACATCCATCCATCCATCCATATATCCCTCAAACCATCTATTTGTCCATCCATCTATTCATCCACCCATCCATTCATCCATCCATCAACTTTAAAATGCTAAGAACAATTCCTAGAACTCTTGCAAGAGGCTTAACCAATAAAAAAAAAAAAAAAGTTTTCAGTTGATTTAAATGAACAGAGTTACTTATATAAACATTTTGTACATGACCTTGCTAAATAAATGAAGGGTTTAACGCTGCAGTCATTTGATCAATTTATAACAAGATTCAAGGTCAAAAACGTGGCTAAATTCCAAAAACCCTGACATATAAGCAGGCACAAAAATCTATCTGATGTCATTTCCATACGCGATATTCATCACGCAAAATCTCATCCTCGTGAGAATTACACAGAGCTGCAGTCAGAGCGTACGGGAAGGCTATGAATAGAGCACGGAGCTGTAAAAAAAAAAAAAGACAAAAGATAAATAAATAATGAAATAAAAAGAGTTTAACATGGCATGGTGTGTTAATGAAATCCTTCGCTGATTGTTAATCTAAAGCTCTGTTGATAGCGCTGAGCTGTTTTAATGCGATCTATTGATCCGTGTCTGCAGGAAACAGTGCCGTTAGATGGATATCTACCATCAATTCGAAGCCTTCGGTCAGCGACCTGCTACACAAATTGCATGACTAAATGCTGTAATGGTTTGCTTGAAGTGTAACCGAGACGAATGACGACGATCGCTGGAGATACGACTGACTCATTTGTAGTAAATCTAGCCAGAATCATCAGACCAGTGAAAACACATCTGCAACTCTGGTGAAAGCGCTGCAATTACGCTTGGGTGTGGACCAAGTGAACCTGATTCGACTCAGCCGCACGAGGTGAATCGAACATGCTGTGTGTTTTGGGTTGCAGCATTTATTTATTTATTTGTAGATACGAGCTGGTAAACCGAGCTGCATTAATGCTGCATGTTCTACAAATTTGGACCGACTGCAACGTCCATCCATCCATCCATCCATCCATCCATCTTCTATACCGCTTTATCCTTTTCAGGGTCACGGGGAACCTGGAGCCTATCCCAGGGAGCATGGGGCACAAGGCGGGGTACACGCTGGACAGGGTGCCAATCCATCGCAGGGCACAATCACATACACGGTCACACACCCATTCATACACTACGGACACTTTGGACACGCCGATCAGCCTACCGTGCATGTCTTTGGACTGGGGGAGGAAACCGGAGGAAACCGCAGGAGACTGCAATGTGTTTGAGGCAAGACTCAAGCGCGTACGTACGTCCTCGACATGTCGTTTATTAGGGCAAATCCGATCATCGTAATCCGTGTCAAAACACGGACAGGGATTAACAAATCGGAACAATCCATATTTGGGGAAATCGCGACAAAACCAGGAACCGGAACAAGAAATCCAGGATACTAAGGCCCAGGCTTAACGGACAAACGACGCGGTAAGACCTCGCGTGGAAGAAAAGAAAGAACAGGGTATAACTAATCAAAGTGAAACACAAGAACGACTGGAAACGGACACGCAAAACAAAATAAACACCAGATGCGGCGAATAAAACGTCTATAAGCACTGACTCCATTTTCTCCACCCATATCTCTTACCAGCTGAATAAAAGCGCTCGACAAAGACACCATCAGACCTATATATACACCACTTAGATGCTTTATTTTTGCTTTTTCGGTTCGTTTTAATAACGTGCAGTGTGAACTCGAACCGAACCGAACACGAGACGAATCAAAAGAATCAATTCCGCGCCGATTCGGACTCGATTCGTGTGAAAGCGTCCTAAAACTCTTAGGTTAATGTTCATTTTCTCTCTTTTCTGTTACACCAAGTACATTTCACCCAGAAACATGAACTACTTTGTTACACACACACACACACACACACACACACAGCCTTTATCATGTCATGAATTCATCCCATGGGCGTAAAAAAAAAAAATTAAATTGCCCACGATACACACGCCACTTCACATAAAACAAAAATCACTGATACAATTACGAACATGCGATCTAGAAACAGTTTGGAAGAGGCTGAAAAGAGAAATATAAATCCTAGAGAAATGGGATTTATGATGATCTCAGCCTTCGCTCCCTCCCTCCGGTGCATCCAATTTTGCAAGCCTGCTTAACTTCACAGGTCGGATAATATGTCACTCTAATAATAGCCGAACGGAGCTCACCTCCAAACAAACGTGGAAAGATTATGTGAAAGGATTATGTCACAGCCTCGAGCAAAACCACCTCCATGGCTGATCTGTTCAACCTCTGGGAGCTTGGTGGATCTCAGCGTGATGCTGTAACCCGAGGGGAAGAGACAAGAGAAGCAGCAGAACCGAGAGAACCTGCCCTGTAAGTGATTTCAGCTATTTTCCAAATGGCGAGCAGGGAATAGATCTGCTTCGCCCTTGCATCTTTGGGATGTTAAAAATGGCTTTATAAACAGCAGGGGAGTTGCATTTAAATCCCTTGCTAAAACAAATCGCCTTTGGGGTAATTAAAAAAAAAAAAAAAAAAAAAAAAGTTAACGCTCCAGCTTCAAATTAAGCATAGAAAGTGCAAAGAAAGAAGCTTCCTTCCCTAACGAGCGGCGAGTAAACGAGTCCGACGCAGGCCGTCGGGACATAAACAAAGCTTGCACGACAACCGAAACGATGCGTGTTATATAGCATACGTAGTACATTATAATTCCTGACATAAGCCTGTCATAAACACTAATCCCAAATGGTCAGGGTTACATGAATGATACGGCTTCGTAACGTCAGCTCACACGGCGAATAATTAACCGTTCATTTGCGTTGCGTATTCTTTTACATAAATAGTGTCTATCCATGTTCGTAAGCGGTCATAGCTACACTCGTAAGACTATATAGCTTTCTAACGTCAGGTTACATCGTGAGATACTATATTAGATATTACGCTAGAGTCCGTAACAGTGTTATAATGCTTTTAAAACAAACAAAAAAAAAAACAACGAGGGTCTACGAATCTCTTATAAACGTTACAATGCATCATAAAGTGTCATGCATGTCACCGTAACGGCTTAACATTTACACAGCTTTAAACGCAAAAACCTGAGGATATTATTAGTATTCGGATGTATATGGTAGCCTCGTGCACGCAGTCATAATGCATTATGAGTACTCAATGCATCTTTACCAGTTTGCAACCTTAACGGACAGAATATCAGTCTGTTAATAGCGCTAATATGTCTATATAGGAGCAGTATAAATGAATTATGAATGCCTTGATAAGGTCTCATATGCGAACGTAAACATTTTAACGCCCGAGCATTATATTAGTATATGAAGTGTTATTATGACAAGTATTATTGTAGTGTTATGGCACTTTGTTAGTACTCGATTCACCGGACGGAGTTCGTAACGCCTCATAAGCACCGAAACGTGCGAATCGACCCGCTCTTTTGGTTAGAAATTGATACGGATCCCAACGATAAGTATGTGCAGGAAGTAGGGATCTAGGAAGAAGATCTGCTCCTGGAGAGTTGGTGAGTAAATTAGGAAAAACGGAAGAAAAAATAAAGTGCTTCGGTGCAGGAGAGAGACTAACGCGGGCCGCCGGGAGCCAAACGAAGCTTAAACAGCAGCTGAGATGATCCCGGTGCACTGAACGTGTTGATGGATATAATAGGGAATTAAAAAAAAAGAAAGAAGAAAGAAAATATTAAGCACCAGGCAAAACCGCAACGCTCTCGCAAATCTCAAATCTGTTCCTAGCTTCGGATAGAATTTACAGTATAGCGCAATTCAATTAGATGTCATATCGTCACTGTTTATCCTCGTTAGGCTCGCAGATATGACCGCTCCTTCAGGTGTCGGTTCATTATCTTTTTTTTCTTTAAAGAGGATGAGAGCACCTGTTCGGGCCTCGCGCAAGTGTGTCCTTCAAAGCACGATGACATAAAAGCATGATTACTTCCCGGAGTGTCTGGGAATCGAGAGCGGATTCTTCCAGACGTCGTATCTCATCTGTCTTCATAACCGGCGGCTAAATGACAAATCGCTCGACGGCCGGATTGCTTTTGAATGCACTGGTGATGAAGAACGGAGAACTAATCCCGCCTCCATGCGAGAGAGCGCGAGCGAGAGAGACAGAGCGTGAGAGAGAGACACACAGAGAGAGATGGAGAGAGAGGGCGAGAGAGAGAGAAAGCACGTGAGAGAGCACCAGAAAGACAGAGAGAGAGACACACACACAGAGCAAGAGAGAGACAGAGAGAGAGGGAGAGAGACACACACACAAAGAGCGAGACAGAGAGAGAGCGCGAGAGAGCCAGAGACTGAGAAAAAGAGAGACACACACACAGAGAGCCAGAGACTGAGAGAAGAGACACACAGCGAGAGCAAGAGAGAGACAGAGCATGAGAGAGCACAAGACAGACAGAGAGAGAGAGAGACGCACACAGAGAGCAAGAGAGAGACGGAGAGAGAGGGCGAGAGAGAGAGAGAGAGAGAGACAGAGAGCGTGAGAGAGCCAGAGACTGAGAAAAAGAGAGACATACAGAGAGCCAGTGAGAGAGAGAGCGAGAGACAAAGAGATACAGAGACTGAGAGAAAGAGAGACACACAGAGAGAGCAAGAGAGAGATGGAGAGAGAGGGTGAGAAAGACACACACAAAGAGCAAGACAGAGAGAGAGAGAGAGACAGAGAGAGAGCACGAGAGAGCCAGAGACTGAGAAAAAGAGAGACACACAGAGCGCGAGACAGAGAGAGAGAGACAGAGAGAGAGAGACCGAGAAAGAGAGACACACAGAGCGCGAGACACAGAGAGAGAGAGAGACAGAGAAAGAGAGATACACAGAGAGAGCAAGAGAGAAACAGAGTGTGAGGGCACGAGAAAGACCGAGAGAGACACGCACACAGAGAGAGCAAGAGAGAGGGAGAGAGAGGTCCAGCATCTCCTGATCGCTCTTTATTCCTCTTATAACAGAGCAATTTAAAACAATTCTATTTTTAAATTGATTAATAACAAATTAGAGAAAGGTTTTTGTTTTTTTTTAATGAACTGATCTGTTCTAAATTGAACCAAATTCACATACGAACACGAGGAAGACTACTGTTTTAATTATTATTATTATTATTAATTTTTCCCCCTGCAGAAATGTTCCCAGGGCTTAACCTTGATCAATACTAGAGCCTCTCTACAAAAAAAAGAAAAGTCTTGCGATCGGGAGGTTTTTCCCGTCACGTAGTGAGTGATAAGGTATGAAGTTTACTAGACAAACACACACCGTGTTCGTTAACGTTAGCGTTCATTCATTCCTGCATCCTTAGTAACGGCCTGGTCAGGGTTGTGCTGCGTTCGTTTAGTCTACTAGTTTGTTTACATTTTGGGGAAACAGAACCGACCGAATGTGCTGGAAAATATCACAGAGACACCTATCACAAGAAATCCCAAGCAGAAATAACTGCGTGATGCGATGTGGAGTAGAAAAAATAAACCATTCCTGCGCATTTTTATCTAGTGTTTCCAAACCCCGCCCCCCGAAAAAAACAAGCCACGCCCGATCAACATCTCGGCCCGATCCAAATACAGAGAGACAATATTTGGAGCGCCAAAGAGATCTAGAGACACGTACAGATTCAGAGAGTCGCATTGCTTCACGCATCTTACTTTTTTTTTTTTTTTATCCATTTCTAGTTACATTTAACGTCGTGGGACGTCCGAGAAACAAGTTACCGGACAAAGTCCTGGCAACGGAGACTCCTTCCATAAACGTTACGTCTCCTCGCGGCAAACTTCCCCATATCAATGACGGTGTGTTTTCGAGGTTCGTTTACACGTTTCATGTCCGCCGTACAAGTCAAGCGTTACCACGGAAACGATGCCATATTCAGAGCTGCTGCGGAACGTTAATCGACACCTTCCGACCAATCAGAATCGAGACCTCAACAGCACTGTGGTTTTTCCTAATCCTTCAGAGGGAATTCTATACGAAGCTCGGTTATAAAGCTTTGCTCTTCTCCTGTTCGCGGAGTGGTACGCTACGCCGCCGATAACTACGCCTTTGATGTGTGAAAAAGCGGCGAATCCTCTATCAGAGCATCGGAATTGATTATGCACGCTGCGTCTCCTGCCTAAGAATCGGGACAATTAAGCTAAAAACGGTGAGAGCGTCGGGGAAAAGCAGCGCCGACGCAGACTCCGGCTCTGTGAGAAATCCGGGCACTCGTTTTCCTGATAAGAACGAGACGAGCGCCGAGCGTGACACGGACAGAGCAGGAGAGATGAACGATTAGTGCCGAGAGCGCATCCAGCGGTAGTGATCTCATCGTTAGTGATCTCATTCCTGCCCCATGCCTCATCACTGAAAAGGTAGACACATTGTATACAAAAGCCGTGATAGAGCGAGAGCGGGGATCTGATTTCATGCCGGATTCATAAGAATTTTAAACGAGCGAGAGATTTTCAGGGAGGTTTTGCTGATTTAAATAAAAGTTCTTGTTTTTTTTAATTTACATTTTTAAATGCAAAGGCGGCTGTAAGAAGAGTTATAACTGCTGACCCCACCCCTCAGCCTAATACTCTGTTTAAAAAAACAACAACTATTTAAAAAAAAAATAAATACAATTAAATAAATTACAACTAAAACAGAATACTAGTGAGGCTTTTATGTGTACCTTAGAATTTTATATATGAACAGTATGAATGTTTGCGGTGTGTTATACAGCATACGTAATGCCTTATAAAGCTCGGCTGGATAAGGCTGTATAAATGCTCATAATTACTTATAGTTACAGGCATAACACTTCAGAAAGCATGAGTACACGGTCAGGTTACGTAGGTGCATTTTAAACTACCAGCTGGTAGTGCACGGTAAACTACACGATCCTGGCGCGTTTTAAACTACTAACACAATGCATCAAAAACGTCCTGTTCATAGCACTATAAACTACATGCTCTTAGGGCTTTTTAACCTACCTTAATGTCTTCATAATGCCAGGTTGCATAGTGGCTTATAAACGATATGCTTATAGTGCATTATAACCCACCTGTTCTATATACATAGTGGCTTATAAACTACATGCTCATAGTGCATTATAACCCAACCTGTTCTATATACACAGTGGCTTATATAACTACATGCCCATAGTGCATTATAACCCACCTGTTCTATATACACAGTGGCTTATAAACTACATGCTCATAGTGCATTATAACCTGCCTGTTCTATATACACAGTGGCTTATATAACTACATGCCCATAGTGCATTATAACCCACCTGTTCTATATATATAGTGGCTTATAAACTACATGCTCATAATGCATTATAACCCACCTGTTCTATATACATTGTGGCTTATAAACTACATGCCCATAGTGCATTATAACCCACCTGTTCTATATACACAGTGGCTTATAAACTACATGCTCATAGTGCATTATAACCCACCAGTTCTATATACATTGTGGCTTATAAACTACATGCTCATAGTGCATTATAACCCACCAGTTCTATATACATAGTGGCTTATAAACTACATGCTCATAGTGCATTATAACCCACCAGTTCTATATACATAGTGGCTTATAAACTACATGCTCATAGTGCATTATAACCCGCCTGTTCTATATACATAGTGGCTTATAAACTATATGCTCATAGTGCATTATAACCCACCAGTTCTATATACATAGTGGCTTATAAACTACATGCTCATAGTGCATAATAACCCACCTGTTCTATATACACAGTGGCTTATAAACTACATGCTCATAGTGCATAATAACCCACCTGTTCTATATACACAGTGGCTTATATAACTACATGCTCATAGTGCATAATAACCCACCTGTTCTATATACACAGTGGCTTATATAACTACATGCTCATAGTGCATTATAACCCACCAGTTCTATATACAGAGTGGCTTATATAACTACATGCTCATAGTGCATTATAACTCACCTGTTATGTATATATATTGGCTTATAAACTACATGCTCATAGTGCATTATAACCCACCTGTTCTATATACATAGTGGCTTATAAACTACATGCTCATAGTGCATAATAACCCACCTGTTCTATATACACAGTGGCTTATATAACTACATGCTCATAGTGCATAATAACCCACCTGTTCTATATACACAGTGGCCTATATAACTACATGCTCATAGTGCATTATAACTCACCTGTTATGTATATATATTGGCTTATAAACTACATGCTCATAGTGCATTATAACCCACCTGTTCTATATACATAGTGGCTTATAAACTACATGCTCATAGTGCATAATAACCCACCTGTTCTATATACACAGTAGCTTATATAACTACATGCTCATAGTGCATAATAACCCACCTGTTCTATATACACAGTGGCCTATATAACTACATGCTCATAGTGCATTATAACTCACCTGTTATGTATATATATTGGCTTATAAACTACATGCTCATAGTGCATTATAACCCACCTGTTCTATATACATAGTGGCTTATAAACTACATGCTCATAGTGCATAATAACCCACCTGTTCTATATACACAGTAGCTTATATAACTACATGCTCATAGTGCATAATAACCCACCTGTTCTATATACACAGTGGCCTATATAACTACATGCTCATAGTGCATTATAACTCACCTGTTATGTATATATATTGGCTTATAAACTACATGCTCATAGTGCATTATAACCCACCTGTTCTATATACATAGTGGCTTATAAACTACATGCTCATAGTGCATAATAACCCACCTGTTCTATATACACAGTGGCTTATATAACTACATGCTCATAGTGCATTATAACCCACCTGTTCTATATACACAGTGGCTTATATAACTACATGCTCATAGTGCATAATAACCCACCTGTTCTATATACACAGTGGCTTATATAACTACATGCTCATAGTGCATTATAACCCACCTGTTCTATATACATAGTGGCTTATAAACTACATGCTCATAGTGCATAATAACCCACCTGTTCTATATACACAGTGGCTTATATAACTACATGCTCATAGTGCATTATAACCCACCAGTTCTATATACACAGTGGCTTATATAACTACATGCTCATAGTGCATTATAACTCACCTGTTATGTATATATATTGGCTTATAAACTACATGCTTGTAGTGCATTATAACCCACCTGTTCTATATACATTGTGGCTTATAAACTACATGCTCATAGTGCATTGTATCCCACCTGTTATGTATATATATATATTGGCTTATAAACTACATGCTCATAGTGCATTATAACCCACCTGTTCTATACAGGCACAGCTGCACATAATATTAATATGTTAATAATATTAATATATATATAGTTTTATAAATCAAACCTACATGCATTTATAAGATGCCATATTGCATACATAATGCAACCATTTGCATTTAAACCCCTAAACATAATATTAGTATATCAATAGTGTTAATATGCATGTAGCTGCATTATGCATGCACCTTATGAATGCATTGAGTATTCAATTTAGGTTGATAAGCTCTTAATGTATTAGTGTATTGATATGTCTGTTAACACTCAAATAGTTAAAACACTAAGCAAAAGTGTGATAAGCACGTTAAGACATAAATTTAATCACCGAGCATATCACGAGCATAAGTATCATTATAATCGGTTTATGACGCATACTGGAGCATTATACACGCTATATGAATGCATTTAAAATGTACTGTGTACTTGATTCATCTATAGACAGTCCGTAACGTTTTATATGCATCGACATGCGTCATTCCACCTGCTCTCGTGAGAAATTCATACGGATTCTAACGAGGATTGGATTTTGTTAGAATTTTTTATTTATTTTTTTTTCCCAGAAATTTTATAAATAAAGTCGCAAGGAAAGGTGCGAACACGAACACTGACGAGTCATGTGAATTCTCACGGATTTGTGAGTGTGAGACCGTGTTGGAAACACAGAGAGAAGAAACTGAGGAGAAAGAGAGAGAAAAAAGAAAAGAAAAAAAAAAAAAAGTAAGGATAAATCCTTTTCAAATCTTTCATCTCGAGTCGCTCCTGCAGAGCGACATCATCAACCTTGATATAAACATGCGTCCCGTGAAAGCTCGTTAACCCTCTCGTGTACGGTCTCCACGCTCGTCCGCGGTTAAATTAAATCCGTCTTTGGAATCTGATCAGCTCGAAATCAGCTCCAATCTTTCTCCGTTACACCGCTCGTGAAATGCACTGCAAACACATCAGATAAACTGGAAGGCCTTTTCATAAACAACTACAACAATGCGTATAATGCTCTATTAATGCATCATAACAGGTTATGAATACAAATTCACAGGCTATTATACACATGGTCTTTAAAAGAAAGTGTTGCCAAACACTTTCTGACATTTAAACAGGCCTAACTGACCATTATATCAGTATATTAATAGTATCAGTGCGTATAAATGTGATCATAAATGCATTATAAGACGTCATATGGCATAAATAACACTACTACTATATTCGTTTTTTTAACCCATGAACGTAATATTAGTATATAAGTAGTACTGACATGTATATGATAGAATTATGCATGCTGTATGGCACATTCTGAATGCATTTATAACGCGTCATGAGGATTAGATTCAAGTTCGTAAGCTGTCGTACGTGTTGGCACGCGCCGATCGACCTCGATTCATAAGAAGTTCATAGAGATCCTGTGAGAGTTTGGATTTGGTTTGATGGTAGATGAATAGTGTCTAATAATGTGTCTATTAACATACACGAATATATATATATATATATATAGCTTCATAATGTTGGGAGGTTATATATAGTGCATGACATGTTCATAAGAACTTACAGATTCTACACCAGTGTCTATACAGGCGTGTTATAGTGCATTATAACATGGATTACAACGTTCTTATAAAAGATATAGTACATTATATAAGGTGATGCGGTCATGTTTATAAAGTGTTATAAGCACTTTAACCGCATTATAGCACTATAACCAAAATAATTTTTTTTAAAAATGTTAAAAAGTTTAAAAAATGTTTGACCTAAATTTTCATGAATAAACATACGTTTTTAAGCAGAAACATTTGAACCGCATTTCACTTAAAAACAAAAAAAACCCCAAAACATTTATTTGAAGTTGCATGAGATTTTTGGTGAATAAAAACAAAAACAAACAACCCATCTGGACATGTTTTCTAACAATTCCAGACAAACGAACCATCAGTCTGTTAGAGCTTGGTGAAGTTCAGTGAGAATATCATCTCCTCCTCGACAGAAGGAACAAGCGGAGCAGGACTTTGCGTGTCCTCTCGCCCGACAAGTTCCTCAGCCATCTTTCTCAATTATGCGAGAGCCTCTCAGCAGGAAGGAGGCCAGAGGAGACATACCGGTTGCGCGAATTTATCTCGGAGATACAGACGCCGATACCCGCGCCGTCTACCGCGTCTACTCCCTTTGATACGCACTTCTTACGGAACCTACGGCTTTAACACAACACCGCACGGGCCTCCTGTACGGCGGATCAAGCGAGCTGGGATTACAGATATCCGATATCGTTATCGCCCGAGTTTATAAAGACCATCAGATACAACGGACACGCAACCGCAATGGTATATTTACAGCTGAAGAAGGGTACGTGTTCAAGCTGCGTTATCGGACAATAACACACGACCGCCTTATCGTTTATGATATTTACCGCCGTGTAATGTTCTCTCTTTTGAATTACCGCCGCCTAAGAGCCTGTCACAAACAATCTGCTCTTTCTCTAGAAAGTAAAATCAGCTGCCAATCACATCTAGCTAACGATAAATTATATAGAGAAGTACGTTAATATTATAATGCGTTAGAGTAGACTGTAACACAAGGCATAAGTTGAAGAGTATATTGTGTAATACACAATAATACAAAAAGGAGCAAGCGCAAGAACGTGGTTCCGCTTCCACACTTAATCCATCAGTCACTGCTAAGCACGTAGTCTATTTGCAACCCGAATGCAGCAATGAAAACACATAGATGTTCCCTTACAACTTCATTTAAAACTCCATCTGCCACTATATGAAGCTCATAAACTCTTTGGATGCGGCCGAACATCACGCCGGGCGAAGCCCAGGAGTAAATACGCGCCGGCGAATGAGCGATTCGCTAACACGCGACGTTGTTTACAGAGCCGCCGAGTCGGAAAACCTCTGAAGGACTCTAAAGGGACTTTTTAAAAAAGATGACTTTTCGCCGGCAAACATCCTTCACCGAGGATCACACCTGCAGACACGGAGCTCACGACGCCCGGGGAAAGGCAAGAATAAAATTTTATGGGTTTTTAGGCTGAAGTGAAAATGGCACAGCTGCTCACATAATAGAGCAGAAGGGGAGGGGGGGGGTAAATTTAACCTTCACTTAAAAAAAAAAAAACAACACCACAAAAAAATAATAAACCATTGTGAATACTATTCTTCCACAGCGTGGCTATAGAGGTCCTCGGAGATATCGGGATATTGGAAAGTTAATGATGTTATTTATGCCGCAGATGAACCAAGGTCAAAGCGTAAGCTCCGTGATCGAGGGTGGGTGTGCAACGCAACAGTGCGACTCTGTCAGACTTTGTCATTTAGCTCATTACGGGAAAGGAACGCGATCCTTTCGAGTGATCTTGTGAAACATCAAAAGGGACAAAAATCTCAGCTGAGAATTTTCAGCCCATCTCTGATACTTTTATTATGAAATTATTATTACTATTATTTTTAATGTGTAAAATAACGTTTCACCAACAACTCCGCGGAAACCAAAGGACACGGATTCTGTCTGGAACCTTGAATACAAGTTGTTTTTTTCTTCCATTTTTAAATATTCAATTCAAGGCTGAATGACCTGTAACGATATAACGGAGAGGTACGATATAGTGGAAGGAGTCAGTCCTGCATATGTTTTCACCCCCCGTGAAGTCGTCAACGTTTTGTATCGTTATAACCTGGAACTGAAGTGGACTTGAATGAGATTTCATCATGAATCAAGGTTAAACTCTCCACAATAAAGCATGGTGGTGGTAGTATCGTGTTTAGCGTGACCCTATTTTCGCAGATATAAAACCCAAAGAAACTGCATCCTTAAAAATATATATATATATATATATATATATATACTAAACTATACATATTTTTGCATTTTTAATATTTCGTATAAGGCTAAATAACTAAAGAACCTGTAAGATTAGATAAAAAGGATGATATTTGTATTATAATGTTTAATTTAAGGCGGCGTAAAAGCCCACGTAACCTTATTTTATTTAATTTTACTTTTATTTATTTATTTAAAATAAGGATGAATACCCCTTCGGTACCCGTAACTGTAAAATATCCTAAACAATCCGTAATGTCCTTTTTTTTTTTTTTAAATGTGTGTTATAAGTCTGAACACTTTTCATAAATTCTTTTTTTTTCATGTGGCATGTTCCTTCTTCATGTATGTTTTTAATATTCATTAACTTGAATGAATATGCAAATGAGTCTGCAATGTCACGCGGCAACTTCTAGCGACTTGTAGAGCACGATAGCTGCTTTCTGCTAAAACCAGAGATGAACGGAGGAAATGGCTTTAACGTACCGTTTACGCCCAAAGATTAATTCAGCTCCTGAACTCCCGCTAATGATGCAATAACCGCCGATTTGCAGCTGCGACTGTTCTGATTCTCCTCGTGGAAGGAAAACCTGACATTAAATCACAGCGGACGGTGAGACGGTGAGTCGTAGCGATGTGGAGTCGAGGATATGACAGGCTTATATCATCCTAATCAAATACAGAAGGGCTGTGTCGACAGTCTCTGCTGACAAT